>NC_084987.1:3241683-3251683 GCF_963691925.1 Scomber scombrus | reverse complement strand
GGTGTACTCTGAACTGCAGGAAGCTCTACAGCCTGGTCAAACACCTCAAACTGTCCCACTCACGCTTCATCTTCAACTACGTGGTGAGACGGACTTTTAAAACTAGAAAGGTTAGAAGAGGGGGGTCAAACTAATTTTCATTCAAGGGCCACATACAGCCCAATTTGATCTGATGTGGGCTGGATCATTAAAAAGATGGAAGGAAGGAAGAAAAGCAATTAAGAGACAAAAGAAACAGACAAATATAAGAAGATAAGAAGATAAAACTATAAGAGAAGAATAAATGTAGAACAAAGAAAAAAGATAACACATTTAAAACATCAAAAAAATACAATAAAATAGAATAAAAAAGACTTTAAAACAATTCAGTTTTTAATGAAAAGTCACAATTCTGTTGTTGCAACTTCTTAAATTAATAGAAAATTCTTATAGTAAATATGACTGAATATATTTTGGATTTCCTGATATTTTATAAACTGCTCATTGATTAATAAATAAGGAAAATAATTCAGCCCAGTCTGGATTTCACTATAATTATGTAGATTTTAGGATTTTGTTGCTTTCAGTTTGATGTTTTTTAATTTTATTGTATTAACCCGCTCCTCTTTGATCTTCCTCTGCAAGCCGCATCCTAAAGGAGCGAAGATCGAAGTGTCCATCAACGATAACTACGATGGCTCGTACGCAGGAAACCCTCAGGACATCCACAGCCAGCCGGGCTTCGCCTTCAGCAGGAACGGACCCGTCAAAAGAACCGCCGTCACTCACATCCTCGTCTGCAGGTGCTCAAACATTCACTCTTCATTTCTCACATTTAGCTTTTTCTTACAGATCAGGCAGGGACTTCCGGTCCTCTGAAATGATGCCAACGCGGAAGTAACTTAAAACTGCATTCTATCAAAAGGCCACCAGGGGGCGACCGTTTTAGTGTCAAAAGGACTTCCGTCTCTGTACAAGTCAATGGAGAATTCACCAACTTCTCACTTGATTTCTAACCTCAGTAAACCGTTTTCAAAATGTGTTTATGGTCTCAATCGCTAGTTTAAAGCCTTCTTCAATGCAGTATGATGTTCATTTGGGACATTTTGGCCTCCCTGATTTTATATGTGACGATAAAGCAGGGTATGCATTAGGGCGTGGCTACGTCGTGATTGACAGGTTGATTGGTTCACAGGTTCAGGAGGGCGCCTCATGCTCCTCCTGATGCCCATATAAGTAGAATCCATGGTTTTATTTTTCCAGCATGCACGTGAAATTTTCAAGATGGCGCTGCTCAGATCCGAAACTATTGGCCTCCGAGCAGCAGTCCACAAACCAATGGGTGACGTCACGGATGTTACGTCCATTTCTTATGTACAGTCTATGTTACAAACCAAGATATTAACCCGCCGTCTCTGCTCTTCCTGTCCAGACCTAAGAGGACAAAGCCGAGCCTGTCGGAGTTTCTGGAGCCGGAGGACAACGATTCGGATCAGCAGCGGCCGTACACCAGCGGACACAACCGCCTCTACTTCCACAGTGACAGCTGCGTGCCGCTGCGGCCGCAGGAGATGGAGGTGGACAGCGAGGACGAGAGAGGACCCAGACTGGCTCAAAGAGAAAACCGTGAAGGTCCGTTTATACTCTAATACTCTACTCTAAAGAAAACACTACAAAATACCAGGGAAGTTTATAAAGCTGGAAACTTTCCACAGGAATTAACAGGGAGAAGTTCAAAGTGGTGAAAAGACACACAAGACGCCAACAAAAACAATAAGAACAAATTAAAAGACAAGAAATGAGACTGATGCACACAAGAGAAAATGAAGTAAATAAATAAAAATTAGAGAGTAAGTTAGAGTAAAAACTAGGTTAAAATAGATTTAAAAAGATAAAAGAAAGGTCAAATAAAGATAAATAACACACTCTCTCTCTCTCTCTCTCTCTCTCTCCTCTCTCACACTCACTCACACACTCACACACTCACACACACTCTCTCTCTCTCTCACACTCTCTCTCTCCCTCTTTCACACTCACTCACACACTCACACACACACACACACTCTCTCTCTCTCTCCTCTCTCTCTCACACTCACACACACACTCACACTCTCTCTCCTCACTCTCTCTCTCTCACACTCTCTCTCTCTCACACTCACACACACAACTCACACTCTCTCTCTCACTCTCTCTCTCTCACACACACACACACACACACACACACACACACACCTCTCTCTCTCTCACACTCACACACACACTCACACTCTCTCTCTCACTCTCTCTCTCTCACACACACACTCACACTCTCTCTCTCACTCTCTCTCTCACACACACACACACAGATGCAGAGCAGAAAAAGATGTTTGTTTTTTATCTTGTATCGTTGCTTCCTCCTCTTTGCTTTGTCATGTTTTCTGGTTCATCGTTTATCTTGCACCATCAATAAAACACAAACATCTCGCTGCTCTTTACGCTGTTTTTATCTGTTTGGTTACGATGCAGAAGATTACGTTTTGGAAAGCCGATAATAATCTTTCTCTTGTGCCAACCTCGTCTTGACTCTGCTCTGCTCTCAACGCAGCAAAATCGATGACTTCACCGACGTCAACGAGGGCGAGAAGGAGATCATGAAGCTGTGGAACCTGCACGTCATGAAGCGCGGGTCTGTATGAAGTTTGTCTGTTTTCCCCGATTCTCATTTCTCAGTCTCTTCTGAGCATCTAAACAAAAAAAAAGGCAGAACGTTAGCTAAGCCCTGGTCATTTCAGGCAACACTGCAACAAGGAGACATTATCCATATATGGGTTCCCAATCCGACTGTTTTTGTGTTTTATTTTTATCATTATTAAGAACACAATTTACGTCCATCAACATTATAATGAAAAGGCTTTAAGCTTAGTTTGCATCCAGCGTGCTGCGTTAACATTCCTGCTGTCCTCGAGTAAGGGGAGGAAGGAGGAAGGAAAGGAGGGAGGGAGGACGGAAGGAAGGGAGGACGGAAGGGGGGAGGAAGAAGGAAGGAAAGGACGGAGGAAGGAAGCAAGGGAGGAAGGAAAGGAGGGAAGGAAAGAAGGAGGGAGGGAGGACAGATGGAGGTAAGGAAAGGAGGGAAAGGAGGGAGGAAAGGAAAGAAGGAAGGGAGGAAGGGAAAGGAGAAGGGAAGGAAAGAAGGAGGGAGGAAAAAGGAAGGAAAGGAGGGAGGGAGGAAAAAGGAAGGAAAGGAGGGAGGAAGGAAAGGAGGGAGGGAGGAGGGAAGGAAAGAAGGAAAGGAAGGATTGAGAAAAAATCAAATATCACAATATTTTAGACCAAATACCTCGATATCGCTATGAGAACAATATTATAGAAATGGCTGTTGATGCTTTCACAAAATATTTACGCTATGAAATGTTCGATAAATAATCATCAGTAATGTTGATATAATGACAAAGTGGGTGAAGTGGGTCATTAAACCTACTAAACACGTTAAACGATGCATTTAGAGAAGAGTTTTATTGACTCTCTCCTCTTCCTCTTCCTCTTCCTCTTCTTCCTTCCAGTTTCATAGCGGACAACCAGATGAACAAGGCTTCCCTGGTGTTCGCCGAGCAGCACGGCGCCTTCATCGTCCGGCACAACCTCTGCCGCAACTTCCTGCTGCACCTGATCAGCATGCACGACTTCAACCTGGTGAGCACGACGACCATCGACCGCGCCATGGCCGGGCTCCGCCTCCTCCAGAACCAGGCGGCCCAGAGGGGCAAAGACAAAAGGGAGGAGGGGGGCGAGGAGCAGGAGGTGGAGGAGGAGGATGAGGAAGAGGAAGAGGAGGACTGGGAGACGGCTGTGGAGTCTCAGCCGGAAGCGGATCCCGATCTAGTCGAGTTTAAACCGTGTAGCGATGAGAGCGGCGGCGGCGGAGGCGGCAGCTCGGAGAACGGGAAACCAGCGGGAGCAGAAACTCGGGTCGGGTCCGGATTTAAACTGAGCGACGACGTTTGATGTGACGTTTTTTGGGAGTTCAACGGACAGTTTTTTTGGGGGAAAAATAAGGCGGGAAAAGACGAGAATAAACGAAAACCACACACACACACACACACACACACTCACACACAGGTTACTGCAGGGATATTCAAATGCAGGTAACATCGTAAACTTAATTATTGAAGGTGGTTTTTTTGTCACAATCCTCCATCAGAAAGACTCTTCGGAAGCATTTCATAACTCGGAAAAAACTTGAAGCAAAGAATCGTTATTTTCTTCTTCTCTTTTTTTCTGTTATTCCTCATTTTTTCCTCAACTAGAGTTCATTCAGCTTACAACCAAAAACAAATATAACTGCCAACACGCGCTCTCCTTTTTTTCTCCTCCCCACCAGCTTTATTATTATTATTATTATTATTATTATTATTATTATTATTATTATTATTATTATAATTAATATCTATGAATCCATTCTGGGTTTTATAGACCGAACTGAGCGAGCACAGATTCAGGATCTCGAAGTAGCTGCTGGACTTTTTTTCCGTTTGTGTTTCAGAAAGACAATAAAACATTTTTTAAAAAGCTGATCTAAAGCTGTAGCTCTCTAAACTTTGCTCAGTTCGTGGGGTTTTTTTTTGGGGGGGGGGGGGGGGGGGGTACCAAACAAATTTTTTTTCTGTAATTTTTCGTCAGCAATTTTTTTCCCGTAATTTTTTCGGTAACACATTTTTTTCGTAACTTTTTCGTCAGCAATTTTTTTTTTTTCGTAATTTTTTCGATAACACATTTTTTTCCGTAATTTTTCGTCAGCAATTTTTTTTCCCTCGTAAACTTTTCGGTAACAATTTTTTTCCCATAATTTTTTCGGTAACTTTTTCCCCATAATTTTTCCCGTCAACATTTCTTTCGTAATATTTTCCATGACAATTTTTTTTCTCGTAACTTTTTCGTCAGCAATTTTTTTCCCCCTGTAAACTTTTCGGTAACAATTTTTTTTCCCCAAATTTTTTATGTGACAAATTTTTTCCGTCAACATTTTTTTCGTGATTTTTTCGCTAAGAATTTCTTTATTTTTCTGTAATTTTTTCGTTAAACTTTTTTTTTTTTTTACTGGATTATTTCTGTCGTCTTCCTCGAGTGTGAACTTCCAGAAACACTCCACCAAAGGTTTTTTTTCCCCCGTTTTTATTTGCAGAGTGTTTTACACGTTTGCACGTTAGCATCACAGGACTTCCGATCCGATCCGGTCCTGCTCCGAACCTCAACAATCCACAAGAAACCACTTTGGTTAATTTGTGGCTCCTCCTGAATCCTGCTACTCCTTTTTTTTCTTTTCTTTTCTTTCTCCCTTTCTTTTTATTGTCTTTTTTTTGGGTATTTCATTCATTTAATTCTCACTGATTCACTCCGGTTACTGATGTTAGACTTTCACTTCACCTCATTGATCGTCATGATATTGTTATTTATCATCATATTGATTAGTTTTGTTTCTTTTTTTTTTAATTAAAGTGTTGCTCAGTATGTGGTTTGTTCCGGTTTTAGGGCTCAGCTGGATCTCTGTAACACACACACATACACACACACACTCAAATAAACTGGATTCACCAAAAGAAGTGGGACACTAGTGTGCATGTACTTAAACACTTCCAGCTCATTTCTACGGCTACTGGTGCTAGTTTCTAATTACTCGGAGTAAATGAAGACGTTTCGGATTCCTCCTCCTCTTCTTCTTCTTACAGCGACCTCCACTGCCACACGCCAGGATGCACCCTCGCTTTCTTTATTATGTCATATCTTATCCTCCTGTCTTTTTATGAGTGGGTCTCAGAATTTGAGTCTAGAGGAGCGTAAATGTGGAGGAAAGGTTCAAGCCCCTGATTCTACGTCTTTTTTTTAACCCTCTTGTTGTCCGACGAAAGGCTTTAACTCATAAATGAGGTGTAATTTAATTTAAATGAGGCCTTTTGATAATGATTCCCAAAAAAATTATGTATAAAACTTAAAAGAATTTATACTTTACTCTTCAATTTTTGGGGTCAATTCAATGAAAATAGTGATGATTATAGTCATAAAGTAACATCCATTTGATTTTCAGGTAATTAAGACAAAATAAATCCATATATTTTTGACCCGCGGGCAACAGGAGGGTGACGATTTCAGGTTTTTCTGGTTCCTGTTTTTTTGAATTGAGTAAAAAAAAAGTTACACAAAAGGAGGCCGAGGCTAAAACAGCACACCAGCTAACGATCTCAACATTAACTGGTGAACAAATAGCCGTGTATTATATTTTTGTCATTTTTCGGCTGTTTTGGGGTTTTGTTTCCTTTTGGGTGTATTTTCCTGCTTCTTGTTGCTGCACCACCTGCAAACTGTTATTGTTATTGTACATATATATATATATATGAAAAAAAAAACTGTGTGAAAGTCATGTGTAATAAATTAGCTTTGGAATATGATTGTTTGGAAACCAGCTTTTCTTAGTTTACAGACCAAAGGGGACGAAGAGGACCAACAGATTTCTCCGCTCTTGTGAAAATATTCTTGCTTTGTCTTTAAAAAAAAAAAAAAAATTATATATATATAAAAAAAACAAGTGTGCTGTCCTCACCGCCTTGAAATCTGACTTTTTAAATCACTGCACCGTATTTAACTTTCGTGTCGTCCTCCCGGGTCAAATTGACCCCGTCTGTTTCTTCTTTCCTCCCTTCCTTCCTTCCTTCTCTCTTTCTTTCCTTCCTCTCTCTTTCCTCCCTTCCTTCTTTCATTCCTCCATCCCCCTTCCTTCCTCCCTCCTTCTTTCCTCCGTCCTTCCTTATTTCCTCCCTCCCTCCGTATCTTTCTTTCCTCCCCTCTACCTTCCTCCCTTTCTCCCTCCCTCCTTCCTTCCTTCTGTCCTTCTTTCCTTTCTCCCTCCCTACCTCCCTCCCTCCTCTCTTTCGTTCCTCCCCCCTACCTTCCTCCCTTCCTTCTACCCTCTGTCCTTCCTTCTTTCCTCCCTTTCATTTCCTCCCTTCCTTCTTCCCTACTTTCCTTCCTTCTTCCTCCCTCCCTTCCTTCTTCCTTCCTTCCTCCCTCCTTTCTTTCCCTCCTCCCTTCCATCCTTCTTTCCTCCGTCCTTTCCTTCCTTCTTCCTCCCTTCCTTGACTCGAGGACAACAGGAGGGTTAAACACGATGATGAAGAGGAGGATGATGATGATGGTGCAGTATGAGCTTGCAGATGCAGCCAGCTGTCGGTGTTGTTGGCGTGGTAACTGATCGTTTTGGGTTTTTTTTATGGGAATTTATTGGATTTATTATTTGTCATCTTCTCTTTTGTGGCTCTGCTTTTCTTCTTTTGAAGCTTTTTACATCAATCTGCAGCGTTGACGTCTGAGTGACGTTCAAGAGCGAACACTTCTTCCTTCTGTAGATGCAGGTGGTGGATTATTGGTTTTTTTTGGTTTAGTTTTTATTTTTTTGTTCCATTCACGAGACCAGCAGCATTTTTGCACAAGATGGGAGGAGCCATGTCAAGAAAACGAGACTTTTCTTCAACAATAATGTAAAAAAAAACAACAACAAAAAAACCAAGTTGACGTTGTGAACTTTTCAGTGGAGTCAGAATGGTTTCTATTAAAAAGAACAATTTTGTACCGTCGCCTCTTTCTTTCTTTCATTACATTTAGTTGTTTTAAGCTGCTTATTAAATCTCTCTGGTGATAATCAGACAATAACCCGACCTTTTTTTTTTAAAGCAGAATTATTATGTTTGTTTCTTAATTCAACAAGTCGTATAAATCCAACGTTAGTAAAACATTGTCGGCTCTGATTCAACCGTAAATAGTCAAACTTTGTATTTTCATGAAGTTAGAAGTTGTTTTGATTCAGCGGTGTCAAACATGAGGCCCGTGGGCCAGAATCGGCCTTCTTTCCCTTCCTGTCTATTTTTCCTTCCTTCCATTTGTCCTGCCTACCTTCCCTCCTTCTTTTCCTTTCTTCCTTCCTTCTTTCCTTTCTCCCTCCTTCCCTTCCTTCCATCTGTCCTTCCTCTTTTTTCCTTCTTTCCTTCCTGTATTTTTCCTTCTTTCCATGTCCTCCCTCCCTTTCTTTTTCCTTCCTGTCTATTTTTCCTTGCTTCCATCTGTCCTTCGTCCCTTTCTTTCTTTTTTTCCTTCCTTCTTATCCTTCCATCTGTTCTCTCCCTTTCTTTCTTTTCTTTTTGCCTTAACCTTCATTTGTTCCTTCCATCTTTCCTTCCTGTCTTCTTTTCCTACCTTCCATCTGTCTGTGTCCTTACTTCCTTCCTCCCTCCCTTCTATCCTTTTTTCCTTACGTGTGAAACATCTTCAAATGGGTATTTTTTCAGACAATGTAACATATAAACTTATATTTTTATAATTATATATAATTTAATAAACTTTAACCAGCAATCTGCTCTTTAAGTTGGAGATTCTTGAGACTACAGCAATGTAATATTCAACTTAAAATAGTAATTTCACACCATTTTTTTCACAAAGGTATTTTAATTATTGGCAATAAAATGTGAAATTTACTTGTAGATAATTATTCTTTAACAACAACAAAAAGGCCACACTCTTAATTTGTATAATTTGACCTTTATTGAACAAAATATCAAAGACGACAGCAGTGAGAATAAATTCAACACAAAGATTCAGCCAGCAGATGTCACTACTTTCACTGCCAAACTCTTAGTAAATGTGGTTAGTCGCCAGTTATTTCCTCCTTCAGGTAGGAAAAGGAGACACAGTGAGGTTTTTTTTCAGGAGATTTTTGTACCATCAGCTCGACGCATTCGTGGTCCCGCTGTCCACAAACATGGAGCTCAGACCAGCAGAAAAACAAGGAGACAAAAGCCGAAAATGAAATGAAGAAAAACTGAATCTGCTTTCTTGAAATGGCTCCAAAGTTTAAACATGGAGATTAAACCTTCAAATAAAAGAGGAAAAAAAGGCCGAAATGTAACTTAATGACTTGAAGTTTTGCAGATGTAGATGAGAACAGATTTATTATTTTATTAACCCTTGTGTTGTTCTCGAGTCAAGGAAGGAAGGGAGGAAGAAAGGAAGGGAGGAAGCAAGGAAGAAGGAAAGAA
This sequence comes from Scomber scombrus, assembly GCF_963691925.1. Classification (NCBI taxonomy): domain Eukaryota; kingdom Metazoa; phylum Chordata; class Actinopteri; order Scombriformes; family Scombridae; genus Scomber; species Scomber scombrus. The sequence goes on along the minus strand of NC_084987.1, from coordinate 3,242,645 downwards.
AGGAGGGAGGGAGGGAGAAAGAAGGAAGAAAGGAGGGAGGAAGGAAGAGAGGAAAGGAAAGAAGGAAGGGAGAGAAGAAGGAAGGAAAGGAGGAAGGGAGGAAGGAAGGAAAGTAAGGACAGAGGAAAGGAAGGGAAGGGGGGAAGGATAGGTGAACAGTGATAGAATATGAACAGTATGTAAAGGGTTAATATTTAATTAACTGAAAATGTTTTGAGCTCGTTCGTGTTCTGTATTTAAACGAGATTTAAGATGTTGAAGCTAAAATTTTAGAATATGATAAATAAAGTTAAGTAAAGTGATAAAGTGGGAATACTCTTAAAAAGGTCAGAACATATTGATTTCTCTCAGATCACAGATATCGATGTTGAGCCTGTGATGAGTTTACCTTTGACCCCCGATGTTGACCCGCTGATCTCCCTGCTGCCCTCCTCCGTCTCATTCTCCACCCCGGATTAAAGGGTTATTAGTGTAAAGCCTGAGATGAGGAACCTCTGCATTATATTACAGAAACCCAGCAGATCTGAGGTCAGAGGGTGTGAGAGGAATCATTCATTAAATAGAGAAAGCTGCAGACACTTAAAGTCTGAGCTGCAGCTTCCTGCTGAGCTGCAGAAAAGTCAGAACCATGAAGGACCGGACCCCCGCTGCTCTAAAACACTCAATTACAGGTCACACACCTGCAGCTATGAAACGCCACCATTAGCAGAATTGAGGCGTTTTTCTGCACAGTATCAGTGACGCTGTGATGTGAAGCCGACACGATCCGAGCATGATGAGAGACGAGCTGAGAGACGAGTCAACAGCAGGAAGCAGACGGACTAGATGGCTTCTCTCTGCAGGTCTTCTGTCGTGCCTACAAATCAAATCCTCAAATCGTCCACCATTATCTCCCCTGTACCCCAAACACACCGACCCAGTCTGCTAGAATGGCTCCATCCATGCAGGACTGACCTCGTTGG